>NC_089841.1:125366895-125386895 GCF_035609145.1 Eleutherodactylus coqui | reverse complement strand
CTCACATGAACGGATCAGATCCCGCATGTGGGAGAGCCATAGTGGATTCCGGCTGTAAGCCTGGCCAGTGACCCTGCGTACGGCACTAACCTATATTGTGTATGGCGGCCTAGGCTCACAAGCAGTCATGCACAGTACAGGGCTTTTTTGGTTTGTATTTCCTGCTATGTCACTTAGCGATGTTAATTGCGTTCGGGCTACAGGTCAGACGCCTCCACTGACTTCAATGAAGGCCGTCCACAGCTAAATAGAGCATGCTGTGATCTCTTTTCCGCTCACGGAATACGCAATTCATATTCGTGAGTGTGAAGGAGAAATTGAAACCATATGCCTTTTAATGCCTGTGTTTTGCCGCGGAAAGTCCGTGCAGATGGCGATTGTGGATTCCGCAATTAAAAAACATTGCCCCTTACTGTACAGACAATGTTAAAGGGGTTGTCTCGCGGCAAGCATCAAAATTTTACATTAGCCCATTCCCTCTGTCACCCCCCTGGCATAAAATAGCAATTTAAAGCGGTTTTTAAACCGCTTGCTACTCACCGATCCGACGAAATAAGGAGTTATAAAAATCTTCTCCCTAAGATGGCCGCCGGTCCTTTCCCAGGGATGCACTGCGGTTTTCTCCCATGGTGCACCGCGGGTCTTCTCCCATGGTGCACCATGGGCTCTGTGTGTTCCATTGCCGATTCCAGCCTCCTGATTGGCTGGAATCGGCACACGTGACGGGGCGGAGCTATGATGATGACGTGGTGATCAGCTCTCCGGCACGAGCGGCCCCATTCACCAGGCAGAAGACCGGACTGCGCAAGCGCGTCTAAAAAAGCAAGAAGACATCAGAATTAGACGGAGCCATGGCGACGGGGACGCTAGCAACGGAGCAGGTAAGTGAATAACTTCTGTATGGCTCATATTTAATGCACGATGTATATTACAAAGTGCATTAATATGGCCATACAGAAGTGTATAACCCCACTTGCTGCCGCGAGACAACCCCTTTAACATATTTTTGTAGACTTTGTCATGGCTTCAGGAGTGATATTTATTGTAGGGTGGTCAAGCAAGTGTTGAGGTCATGTAATTTTTCAGCAACTAATTAAAATAACCATTTCTTTAATGAAACCAGTATAAGATTTGTTACAATCCACTCTCTTTACTAGCATCGCAGATTTGTGTTCACCATTGTTGGCTCAGTCTTCGTACTCTATATATCAACTCTCCCTGTTGATTCAATTGCTCTCCTGACCTTTGCTGCTCTGCTTTGATTATCTCCCTATTTTGGCTACAAGATACCTTTATATTCTGACCGCAGTAATTCCTTTTACTGTATATTTTGAACACAGTTTTAGTTTATTTTGTTTTAGTTTAGTTTTATGATTTTGCATTACGTATTGCATGCACTCATTCTCTGGCTGTAAACCAATGTTCTTAGATGTCTTAAAACATACCCTGTACAGTTGTATGCAACCATATTTTATATATTTGGAGTCATCTATCCTTTGCTCTTCTATGTACATTACCTTAGAAAAAGTATGCGAATGTACATCTGTCAAATATGTAACAAAAGTATAAACACTTGGCATGTGTTTCCCCTATAGACGTCTGTTACAGTATCTGTTTGTATATTTCTTTTTGGTCTAATAGTCTGGGTTTGTATAGGATACCTAATACAATCTAATCAGCAAATAACCCAACTTTTATGTAGATTGTGTGTAGATTTAAATTATTATGGTGTTTAATGTAAATGTTTAACTTTTAATATCATATTTTCAGGTCCAGAATTCTGTGCTGGTTACTTTCTAAACATATCTGTGCTTCAGTTGAAGATTTGTTTCTCTGATCCAGAGCTCAAAATTCACGGCATAGACATAGATTTAAATAGTACCACTCAGCAAGAAGTATATGGCCACTTTCTGTGATTTTTTTTTTTTTGGTCTGTTTATATTTCCCATTTTTTGTGATTTTGATTGATGTTAGTGTAGGGACTAACAAGTATATCAGGATCCTTGATGTTGGGTTTTGAACTTGTGTATTTTGGCCAAAATCTTAACCAATACCTTGTATTCATCAGTATTTATCAGTAATTTGCAGTGCTGCTTTGAATGTTGGGGGAGCCCAGGGTGCCAGTGGGGTTCCCCTTTGAGGTGCAGGGGAGCTGGCTGGATTAAAATATGGCATCATTAATTATTTGTAAGCCTGCAAGGTGCACTACATATATTGTGGTCTGACAGCCTGTATGTGCCCTCTTTTTATGCAAGAATAGTACTTAGTAGCAGCCCCCCTCAGTATAAGGAAGGTGTGTGAGTGGTTCTTCATCAGTAGCTTGCAGCTGTGCAATTAGTAGTTTGGGGGATGTGGTGTTTTTACAATCGCTCTTGTATTAGTGTATCAGTAACTATATGGCTGCTTTCTGTGATTTCTTTTTCATTTTTTTTTATTCTGAGGATACAATATCAATACAAAAACCAAGAAAACTCCTTTAACTTAACCCCTTTACATCCCAGGAAGCACAATTATGTCCTGGGTACACAGGATTTGTAAAGAGTTGGATCAGGAGCTAATTCTCCGCCATTCATGAGGTACCGTTCAGTTGCCATGGCAGCCTGGGGCTTTCTGACGGCCCCCAGGGCTGCCATGACTATGACCTATCAAGACATGCATGTGGAACGTCTTCATAGACTCCCTATCAGAACATAATATAAAGCAATACTACCATAGTAAAGGCACTATTCTGTATGAATGATCAAATTAAAATCTAAATATGAGCAAAAAAAAGTTTTATCAATTATTTGAAAAAAATAAAAGACAATAATACCCAAAGCCCAAAAACATATTTGGTATTTCTGCATTTGTAAAAGTGTGATCTATAAAATTAATTGGTTATTTATCCCACATGGTAAATGTTGTTATACATGGTAAATATATACAAAGACAGAATTGTGCTTTTTTGGTCACCTTGTCTCCAAGAAAAAAGTTTATAAAAAGCGATCACACAATCATATGAAATTAAGGATGCATTAACATGAGCGTGTTTTTGTGCGTACATACGTCCGCACCTAGGTACAAGTAAAAACACGCGTAACCACAGCTGCGTGCTTGTTGTCAATGGAGCCGCGGCTGCTGCCCACGGCTCCATTGAAAGCAATGCTCTGTCGGCCCCCTGCATTCTTTTTCAGTGAAGGGCTTTACATATAAGCCCTTCCCTGAAAAAGAAATATTTTAGTGCAAAAAAACAAAAAACTTACCTCTCCGCCGCTGCCATGACCCCCGCGGGCATGAAGAACACATCTGCCGCATGCGGCAGATGGTTCCTTTACCCCTGCTAGTTAAAAGATGCAGCAGAGGAATTCTTTAATTCTCAACCGCAGCTGTCACACATGACAACTGCGGTAGAGAATCCTGCTTCATATGCCCTTCCCTGAAAAGCCCTTTAAAATAGTTTACAAAAAAAAAATTATACTCACCTGCCAGGGCTCAGCCATGGCTTCTGGCACTGTCCCCGGCTCTGTAGCCGTCAGCTATCAGCAGCCGGGGATTTAAAATCCCAACCTGCTGGTAGCTCTGATTGTGATTGGCTGAAGCACTGAAGCGGGGATTTTAAATCCCTGGCTGCTGATAGTTCAGCACTACAGAGTCAGGGACAGCTGCAGAAGCCGCGGCTGACAAGACATCCCACAAAAAAAACGAGTCCTTACTCAACTATATTAACAGAAAAGTAAACAAGTTATGGCTGTCAGAGGATGGCGGCAAAAAATAATTTTATTTTTTCCAAAGATATTTTATTTTATTTTGCAAAAGTGGTATAGCAAAAAAAAACTACATAAATTTGGTATTTTCATAATCACACTGGCACACAAAATTAAGTTTTCATGTCCTTTTTATTACAGTATGTAATAAAAACAAGACTCCCCTAAAGATGGCGGAATTGTTTTTTTTCTCATTTCGATCCATTTAGAAATTCTTAACAGTTTTCATTACATTATATGGTATATTAAATAGTATCACAGAAAAATACAAACAAGCCATAAGACAGCTACGTTGATGAAAAATTATCTTTTAAAATTGGGGAGGAAATACCAAAAATGAAAACAAAAAGGCTGTGCCATTAAGGGGTTAAACAGCACTAATTTATTCTGAATTTACAAGTTGTAAAATATGTGTCGGTAGTCCGTCTAGACCCAGGCCATCACACTAATCATCGAAATCATGTAGTGCTATATCATAATCTACAAATCAATATATCTACCCTGTTATAATGTTTTTTTTATGAAAAGCCTTACTTGAACTGGAAACAGTCCAAAACTAAATAGCTTAATACACAAAATGCTTCCAGCTATGTGGGCTAGACGTGCTAAACTGCTGCATATTCCTATGAATAATGCTTGGAGAACCTTTGTATTGTAATGAGAAAATAAAGTGGTGACACTTGCAGAGAATGTGCAGCTATACTGTAAGGTGTGTTATATAGTTATATATCTAGAAGAACAGGAATAGAGGAATGAGCCATAGTACATATTGGTAACTGGTTGACATTAGTTCCTCCTATGACATACATATTAAACAGAGATGAGTGAGAAAATTTCCCCTTTTGTGATATAGCATAATCTGGGGCGTTGCTAGGGTCTTAAAAGATGAGTGGCACAAGCCCCATTTAATTGCCCCTCACCCCAAAAGAAAAAGGATACACATATATAATTACCAATCATACCATTGTATACCACCCTTTATGCACCGCCCCCAAACCCGCCCCAAAACCTTGTGAGGGCTCAGTCACACAGGCTTTTGTAACAGGCGTTTTTCCGCACGTCAAAAAATTCGCACTAGATAGAACCAATGCTTTTCAATATCAGCGGTCACATATACAAATTTTACATGCAGAAAAAATTATAGGGCACGGGTTCGCAGAACGCATGTAACTGCGTTGTGTGGAAAACTGGTGTTCTGTGTATGTGAAACTCCTGGATGCGACAGCATCCAGGGGTTTCACCTTGCGCTCAGTAGGGCCAGCGGCAGCAGCGTCGACCCCATTGAGAACACATAGTGAAGATCGCCATCTTCTGCCACAGCTGTCACAGCTGTGCAGAGGAGAGCGATGTTCTCCCATTGAATTCAATGGAGCCGGCAGTACAGCCGGCTCCATTGAAAGCAATGGGCTGCCGGCAAGCGCTGCAGTGATTTTCGGGGAAGGGCTTCAAATATAAGACCTTCCCGGAAAATCAATCTAAAAATGAGTAAAAAATAAAAGAAAATATATACTCACCTCTCTGCAGCTGCGGGGGCATAGCCACATCCAGCCGGCTCTTCTGTACTGCTCTGAGGATTTTTCAGCAGGCCAGGGATTTGAAATCCCCACCTGCTGAAAGGGCTGCCTCTAATTGGCTGAGCACTTTGACCAATCAGAGGCAGCTCTCAGCTATTGAATGACAGCTGAGAGCTACCTCTGATTGGTCCGTACGCTCAGCCAATCAGGGGCAGCACTCACCCATTTATGAATTCATTATATTTGAAGCCCTTCCCCGAAAATCACTGCAGCGCTTGATGGCAGCCCATTGCTTTCAATGGAGCCGGCTGTATTGCCGGCTCCATTGAATTCAATGGGAGAACATCGCTCTCCTCTGCCACAGCTCTGACAGCTGTGGCAGAGAATTTCTTCATCTCCGCGGGGAGTCCCATTTTCACTAGACACTGTGACAATGTGTCCCAGTGTCCAGGGACAATGGGACTCCCCGTGGAGATGAAGAAATCCTCTGGCACAGCTGTCACAGCTGTAGCAGAGAATCGCAATGTTCTCTGTATGTCAATGGGACCACCGCAGCTGCCGCCGGTCCAATTGACCACAGGTGAAACCCCTGGATGTGAGAGCAATGTCCAAGATCGTTTTTCATATGGTGGGGAACCTCAAAAGATGTGAATGAGTGTTGAAATGCATTGCAGATTACCTCATAAACTTTTCTAATACTTCTTGTAATGAGAATAAAAAATATTCCTACTTAGCAATTTTCCTTTTAAATTATTTTTAATGGAAAGGGATAGAAGCAGGCGATGGTAAGTGTTTCTATAGGACTGGTCCTGGGGACAGATGCCCACCTTCCCAGGCCACATCACACTGTGCTTGCGCTGATCACACAGGTTGCAGACATGTCAGCCAGGCAGGAGGTTTGGGGCAATGCATTTATGATCCAAGGCACAGGCCTCATAATTAAAGGTACCTTTACAAGACATGACTGTTGGGAGCATAAGTGGGTGGCAGGTATACTAGTGACTATCGATAGTTGTTCAAGTGTAAAAAGGCAGAGTGGCCCAGGGATCATTCCAGCCCATCCACCTCCATTCACGGTAAACAGCTGTCGCTCATAGATTGCGTGACTCCTTTTTATTCTAAGTGAGAAGCCGCTTAGCAGTCATTCCATTTCAGTAACTAAAATGGAATGACTAGCTCAGTGCCCTGTAGGAGACCGTTTATACACAGGCCAACTGTCACCTGAAATCACTAATTTTATTCAGGCGACTTTCAACCCATGTAAAGGTACCTTAAGTGCTTAGAACCCCCAGATTTTCATAATCAAATTGCCAATAATAAGCTGTTTTATCACAAGACACAGCCCTCCTTTATCACAGCAACAACTATAGTGCAACTACAACAGCAAACGTGGTTGAGTAAGAAAATGTGGCGAAGATGCTCATAAGGGGGATGGTTGCGCATTTTTAAGATCAACAAATGGGTGTCCAATTTTTTTGAATTTTAGCAAGGATAGCAATTGTGATTAACTGCTGGAGAGGCTCTACAATGGTCATAATGGGGGTAATCAAAGTATTTGGAGATAATGCTCACAGCAAGAAAACAACATTCATTATCCAATCTAAGTTACTATGCAATGTCACAATGGGAAACTCTGAAATTGTTGATGTACAGTAACCAGTTCTTTCTACCCTTGCAACTAAAAGTGCTAGTATGAATAGCAAAACTATGTGGAGTCCTGGTACCCCTTCTAGGTTTAAACACACACATAGTCAACTCACCACCCTCTAGTGCTCCAGTAAGCAGCACTATTCAACTGCTAGTAGATTGGTTCAAGAAGACTTGAATGATGACAGCACTCTTGTATTACAAACTTGGTTAAAACATATAAGTGGCAATACAGTTGTGATAGATGTGGGAGATGACCTCCCTTTTGGATGTGTATTTTCTATTGTTCAGCTGTGTAGATCTAGGATGGAGGACATCTTGTGTAAGAAACCCTTCCCCATATACAATGAGAAAGAAATGCATTGATTACATAAGCAGGTTAACCTGGTTTCTTATCTTCACATGAAAGCAGCGGAGTCTTCAAAGCAGAAAAACACACAAAAGACTGGCATTAGAATAATTGAATTAGCAGACCCCAACAGATTCAAGTCTGCTAATTGGGCAATGTGGCAAAATCTCTAATGAGTATGTCTGTTAATATCCTTCCTTTCTCCCTTGTAAAGTTACCTCTTCTGATTACATCTAATTACACTCCCCATTAGAATGACCTATCAGCACACCAAATGTTGTAATGTATCTGAATGTCCCACCTTCCTTTGTTCGAATTACTATATAAACCTTTTCCTGACAAAATAAAAGCAGATACCCTGTGGTACATACACTATAATGGTGTGTCTTTCAATGGCTTCTCTGAGCTTGTATTAATCATATCTAATATGGCACCCACAGTATATCGAATAGCACAATTGCGCTATCATAGGCAAGTCTAAGCTGGCATGTTGTTATCTCAAGGCTCCTTAGTTATAGCATGAGTAGCTAGTATCAAAAAGTAGTGTTAAATGCCTACAGTCATCTCCAAACACTTATGATAGTTAATTAAACAACCATAAATGTGTAATTAAAAACATGAAAAAATCCTAAATGTTCCCTAATAATCTAAAATCAATTCTGTTCTATGGTTCAGCCTATGTGGAAAAGTACTATCTAACATTTGAACCCATAATCTCTCACTATTAAAAAGATCTCTGTGCTAAGAGAACATTGTGAAAATTGCAAGAAACATTGGAGAGATTTCAAGGCTCTATACTATTCAAATCTCTTATATGTTCCCGAATATGCTCTTGTAACCATCGCATTGTGCAACATTGCATTGCACTTCATCACATCGTCCTGGTGTTACAACATAAAAATGACCTAAAAATACATCCTTCATAACAGTCATTAAAATACAGTACAGTCCCAAGACAAGCAGGTTCAACATTTCACCATCGTGATCATATTTTCTTGGGACTGCTTGCCATGGATGGTATAAGTGCCGGCTTATGAAACAGAATTCCAAATCACTTCTTTCCATTCATGCAGCCATGGAGTTAGCTCAAAAAATTCTGTCTGCCAGTAGACTAAGCATACTACATATAGATTTTGAACTCTGATTGAACTCAATCAAACTACTAACGACGATCTGTCCGTCCATGCGTAAGTAAGTGGGTTTGTGAGTGACTGACATGCTCTGCCCCTGATCACATGATGGTGACATCATCAACGGTCCTTCATCCTCAGTGAGAAAGTTACATGCTCTGCCCCTGATGACATGATGGTAACATAATTACAGGTCCTGTACACACAGGGCTGTTGTCTGGCTAGGTGTTCGTTAGAATTCCATAGCAACTGAGGCCACAGGGGGTTTGTAGTCTGCCTGTAATCTGCACAAGGATGCAGGACCTTTGATGATGTCACTGTCATGTGATCAGGGGTGGAGCATGATAGTGATGTCATCACAGGTCAGTCATCTCCAGTGCTGTGCTGCTTCTGATCCCTGTTGCATAGAATGAACAATCTATGTAGCACAGCTGTGTGTGTGACGTGCATGTAGCACAGCTGTGTGGCATATTACACCAGCAGAAACACTGGTACTATAATTTCCTAATATTTACTAGTAATAAAACCATATGCAGTAAGCTCTACTGTAAATATACATCATGAAATCAATCAGAAAGAGTTTTCCTCCTAAGAAAAAATGTTCAAAGTTAGAGGTTCATTTTAAGCGCTGCGGAATATGTTGGCGCTATACAAATAAAGTTTATTATAATTAATGTGAAAAAAAAACTAATATTTATTTTCAGCATGACTTATATGTTATCTTGTAGGAAACAGTCGATATTACAGTGTCAAAGGTATCTGGTAATTGAGTTGTAGTTAGAGAAGGCATTTGTTTTCAATGGTTTGTTCATACTGTAAAATTCACTGAGCTTTAACCCCATTTCTTAATTAGAACCTTTTTTCCTTCTTCTGTGGCTTGAGTACTGGGAGATGTATTGGCTACTGTATTATAGGTACTTGTATCACGTAAATGTACTTGTTACACCCATTATAGTCAGTGGCTAAGTAGACATAGTTAAAGGGGTTGTCCCGCGAAAGCAAGTGGGGTTATACACTTCTGTATGGCCATATTAATGCACTTTGTAATGTACATTGTGCATTAATTATGAGCCATACAGAAGTTATTCACTTACCTGCTCAGTTGCTAGCGTCCTCGTCTCCATGGTGCCGTCTAATTTCAGCGTCTAATCGCCCGATTAGACGCTCTTGCGCAGTCCGGTCTTCTCCCTGGTGAATGGGGCCGCTCGTGCCGGAGAGCTGGTCCTCGTAGCTCCGCCCCGTCACGTGTGCCGATTCCAGCCAATCAGGAGGCTGGAATCGGCAATGGACCGCACAGAGCCCACGGTGCACCATGGGAGAAGACCCGCGGTGCATCGTGGGTGAAGATCCCGGCGGCCATCTTAGTAAGGTAAGGAAGAAGTCGCCGCAGCGCGGGGATTCGGGTAAGTACTAAACGTTTTGTTTTTTTTTAACACATGCATTGGGTTTGTCTCGCGCCGAACGGGGGGGCCTATTGAATAAAAAAAAAAACGTTTCGGTGCTTCACAACCCCTTTAACTTCTAACTTGTATAGCCCAAGAATAGAACCGTATTCATCTGTGTTGTGTGATTACACCATTGTATAGTTTTTTAACGTGTCATTTCATCCCTTTTCTACCTACTTATAGAGTTGCCGTACTTTGGTTCTGTTCACATCTGTGTTCAGGTTTCCATTCTTAGCAGATCCATCTACAATCTCATAAAAGGATATAAAAACAGATGCCAAACACAAACAAATGGAAACTAAGGTTCTGTATTTTGATGGATCAGTTAGATGGATCAGTTCAAAAAACTAAAAAATAAGCCTCTGTTTGTATCAGTTTGGCATCCACTTGCATCTTTTTAATGGATCAATTTTTTTTAGTGTAAATCATTTGCTTTCTAGTTTCCTTCTGAGCATGTGCATCTGATACAAATGGAAGGCTTTCTCTTTGCATCTGTATTCTGTTGACAACAATGTACAAATAAAATGGAAGGCTACTGTCTGTCATGTTTCAGGTTCTTGGAGCAGAAAAAATGGTGCAGCAGATTATACTGTTGTTTCTGTGAAAAAACACAAAGACCTGATGGAATGGACATCAACTAAGACAAATGGAGGGGGGGGGGGGGATTTAAATACCCTATTGAAATCAATGGGAAATTAAACTAAAACAGTTGTTTTACTTTTCTGTTCATATGATGGAACAGAAGAATGGAAACTCCCGAACACAGATATGGTACATATATACATTAATTAGTACAGTAACTAATAATGAAATAAAAGTAACAACACTGATTGTTTAGCCTTTCCAAGGAGTTGCTCATTACTATTATTTTTTCGACAGGCAGTTCATTATACAAATGAGAGCTAATTGTACAGATCTGTGTAATGATCGTAGCCTTGTTTCTGACACCTCTGATTTTCATTAGAACGAGGATGTCAAAGCCAAGTATAAAAAAACAAAAATTAAATAGTCACAATATGTTTGCTGTTTGATGCTGTGTATATATATATATATATATATATATATATATATACACATATATATTGAAAAAATGTACTCGCGGTGTATATACACTACAAATCCATGTTTGGAAAAATTCACATTTAATTATAATTGTGATTTATTAATTAATATAAGAAGTAATGGCTAAGAGGTTCTAGCTTCTAAAGCTGCTTACCCTCAGACGTATGATTAATACTAATCTATATAATTAATTCACTGCAATGGATTTTTCATGAAACCTGCTGATATATTTTGACATGCAATTTGCAGCATAATGATAACAGAAATTTCCTAAATGCTTTCAATGAACACTTTATAATAAGAAAATCAATTAGTTTACTTATGTAACGAGAAAAAATGTAATGCTGAAAGCATACTTTTTTTTTAGTTTAGGTCTATTTTGAAAAAAATGAATGTTTAAGCTACAGAACTATTGAAATAAATACAGTATCTACAGGGTTAGCCAAATGAAACTTGCTGAATACAGAGGCCTCCAAAGGCCGTTCTGTTGCTCCACATAAGGCAATATTTGGACGATGCCCACTTCAGATGATGTGCTCGCCAGTTGTGAAAAAATTATGTTAAGTTAAAAAGTTGCAGTTCGGTGGAGCTGTAGTGGACCAGGTCTACCATGACAGGCCTGCTTGAGTTTCGGATTATAAGGACAGCATTCTTTGGCATGTTGTAGCAATTAAAGCTTACTCACTGTGTTCAGTAATAGAAAACATGGTTTTGCAAATGGAGAGCATTGTTGAAAACCAAGGGGGGCCTTATGAACATTTGTAGCGCAATTCGCATAGCTACAGTGCCACCTGTCAGTGGCTTTTTAACAATTTTTGTTTTACATAAATGGCAAGCGCATCATTTGCAGTGGCAGTTGTATGCATTGTGTTTCATTCGGAGCAGCAAAACGCCCTCCAGAGTTAATTTAGCTAACTTCTTTTTCTTCATCTAAATATGTTCAAAATTCTGAGCTGATTAATTTCTAAATATATCTTTATACTGTATCTTAAAGGGGTTGTCCCGCGGCAGCAAGTGGGGGTATACACTTCTGTATGGCCATATTAATGCACTTTGTAATGTACATTGTGCATTAATTATGAGCCATACAGAAGTTATAAAAAGTTTTTTACTTACCTGCTCCGTTGCTAGCGTCCTCGTTCCCATGGAGCCGACTAATTTTCGCCGTCTAATGGCCAAATTAGCCGCGCTTGCGCAGTCCGGGTCTTCTTCTGTTCTCAATGGGGCTCCGTGTAGCTCCGTGTAGCTCCGCCCCGTCACGTGCCGATTCCAGCCAATCAGGAGGCTGGAATCGGCAATGGACCGCACAGAAGCCCTGTGGTCCACGGAGGGAGAAGATGCTGGCGGCCATCTTCAGCCGGTAAGTAAGAAGTCACCGGAGCGCGGGGATTCAGGTAAGCGCTGTGCGGATTTTTCTTTAGGTCCCTGCATCGGGGTTGTCTCGCGCCGAACGGGGGGGGGGGGGGGGGGGTTGAAAAAAAAAAGAAAACGTTTCGGCGCGGGACAACCCCTTTAATTTTTCTGACACAGAGCTTCAAATTCCCTGCATAGATGTAGAGGTAAGTGCTCTAATTTTGGTTGTCTTCAATTACCACTAGGGGGAGCTTATGAGCTTGCCATATACAATTTATAATTGTAAGTCAGTAATATTAAAGTAGTATGCAGGCTGCAGGCAGCACATTTCCTTAAAGGAGTTGTCCAGTTACAAACATACTGTTGCGGTACTAGTTGGGTGATTAGGCATGGGGCTCCCTGATCTGCACCCACACCACTGTCCCTTCCTGGAGATAGCCCTGATGGTGGACACATCGAGGCTGCCAACTTTGACCCTACGCTTACTAGGGGGGACAGGCAGGGACCGCAGTACCTATGCAAGGAACAACTACCCACTGGCACCGACAGGAAAGGCAGATGACAAGAACCAACACAAAACAATATAAACAGAACAGAGGCAGATGGTGAGGCCTGGCTGATAACAGCGAGGTTCAGCAGACATATGACAGAAGCAAGATACAAACAGAGGAGGACTGGAAAACCCTGGCTTATAAGAGTGAGGTCTAGCAGACAAGCTGACAGAAGCAGGATATCAAACGAGTCAGACTGTATAGAAGACTGAGGGAATGAATCAAAGTACCAGGGCCAGATTACCAGCAGGTCAGAGTAGCTGGACAACTCAGCATACACTGAAAACTGGAAATAAAAGCAAGGTCTAGCAGACAGGCCTGGCAGATAACAGAAAGTAAAGCAGACAATAGCAAGGGCCAACGGACAAGAGAATGAGAACATCAGAACATAAAAACATAAAAGCAAGGGCTAGCGGACAGGAAAATCAGAACAATAATCGGCAACTCCCAAGCAGCATGAGCTGGATCTTATAGGGAAGCAGGAGGAGCCGATAGGTGGATAGACCTGTCAATCACCAGCACACATCTCAGAAACACAGCAGGGTAATTAACCTGACTGGAAGGCACAGGAGATGTTAACCCTGCCGTCTGGACAGAACATGGTGTGCTGGCAAAGTTAACCATGAGCAGACAAGCGTAACACATACTTTTTAAAACTACAGCCAAATCAGTTAAAACAAAAAAACAAAAGATACCTACCTGTTCTCAGCCCTGGCGATCCAGCGCTGCAGCCCCACAACTCTCATGTTCTGTGTTGACAGCGGGAATCAGGTGACCACTGCCTACTAATTAGTGTTCTGATCTCCTGGCATTGTAGTGCCCAGCATGTGAGCGATGCTGTAAGGAGAACAGGTGGTGATGTTGCGGCCTCTGGCAGACAGCGGTCACCTTACTTCCACTGTCAACACACACTAAGCAAATTGAGGGGCTGCAGCGCTGGATGACCATGGCTGAGGACAGCTCTGTATAGTTTGTTTTATTGTTTTAACTCATTTGTCTATGATTTTTAAAAGTATGTTTGACTCTTTATCTGTGCAAGAAATGTGGAACTCTGTATTTAAAAAAACACAGCTCAAATTCCTAGCAAGATGTATTACAAAAAGGAAAGGGCAGGCAGTGTTGGACCTAAAAATGGCGTTTTGTTAAAAAGTACATTTCCGTCAAATTTTTAACCACATTAACATTACCCTAAGGGTTCAGACAGATGAGCCATTATTTAGCACATGAATAGCCGCGCAAAAAAAAATCGCACATTGTGTGTAGAACAATTGTGTTACCAGGTGCATTTGCACTCACATGTCCTATATTTTACAGGTGCGATTATTTAGCGCCTCTAAAAAAATATGTGACCATTTTCATTGGAAAGCATCTAATAGAGCTGATTTTTAGGCGCGCCTATTCATGAGCTAAAAAATTGCTCGTCTGACCGCGGCCAGAAAAAATAGGTCTTGCCCTATCTTTCGGACGATATACACTGTTGGCTCCCATTACAACTCCTATGGGAGCTGCAAAAAAGGGAGGGGAGGCAGTTTAGCAGCATCCAATGCTGCGAAATGATTACAGGTGCCTCTATTTAGGCATTAGAAGCCATTCAGAGGATTTATGCCAACCAAGGGTTTTCCGGACTGCGGCGTATGTGAAAGGACGAGAAAGCGTGAATTTTGGCCACAACTTGATCACGGCTATTCTTTATTCACACAATTTTCGGTGGCGATGTGGCCAGCATGAGAACGCATCATTCATGGGAAAGAGGCCTTAAGAGATGATTGGTCGAATTTCTAATTTAGTGCCATAAAATACTAATTATTTACTTACAGTATGCATGGTTGTATATTAATTCACAGTAGCTGAATAATCTAAACAGTGCAGAGAGTTAACAATAATAAAGTATATTTTTCTCATTTTTGATTAAAACAATGTGTTCAGAACTAAAACATAAAATTTGATTTGTTAATGAAGTATATTAAGTATACTGAGCGTTTCTGTGACTCCGGTGATATGAAGAATTTCATTCACTGCAAGCAAAGTGTTAGTGGATTTTGCACGTGCGGTATCTCATAAGCAGAGCACTAGGTGGCATGGAATCTAGATGACTGCAATATCTGAATATGAATAGCTTCTGTCAAGCTGCCAAGTACTATATGACAAACCTGAAAGAAGAGAGAGGTTATCAAGAAAACTTATCTGTTTCTTGACAGCACTGAGTCAGTTCTGAGACATCTTCTAATGTGTTTCCCTAGGTACTGCAAATCAGGCCTGTGCATGCTAAGCCTTATATATCTGAACACTGAGGAGGAATTACTCTTTCTTTACAGCAAATATGACACCGGCTCAACATATTGATCAAGTATTCAAAAATGAAAATTATGAACAAAGGGCTTAAAAGCATTTTTATGCACTGCAGCACTCTCCCTTCTAAGGCCTCACGCACGCGGCCGCGTTATTTTGTACAGGGACATAAGAGATTGCCACAAAGGTACATACGGGTGCTTTCACACCTGGCAGAAAAATCCTATATGCAAAGTATAGAACTCATTGACCTGTTCTAGTTTGTGCTTATTTGTGCACAACAGAGCCCCACAGAAGTCCATGGAAGGTGTGCAAATATAGATGTTCCAGTATGCACAATAGGCTGCGCAAAACCCATACACACCTACACCTTCGTTGGCTGCAGAAGCCCAAAAAGCAATTTTCCATAAGAAGCCTTTTTGGCAATGTACAGAGGCTGCATTCTCTATACTAAGGAATCGTACAACCTCCTTGCCATGCCATGCCATTTAAGGTACTGCAACTGCAGATGTAGCAATGCTAGTGCATGCTGCGTTTATGCGCTATTTTGTTAATCAGTTGTATTGAGCTATGGCTCGGCGCTGCTAAAGTAATTGCATAGTACCGCTTCCATTCACTATGAATGGCAGTGGCCACACTATGCAATTAGCGTATTGCAGCTGCAGGGCACCAAGCAGTCTGCTCTTCAGATATAGTGTGCCAAAGTTCCATGCTGGCGCTGCTACATCTGTATGTGCAGGAGCTTTAATTCCTACTAGACCGAGTGAGCGCATTATTTTTCTCTATTCAGAGAATCTGTGTTATGGCTGAATGCATATAATCCAATAAAACAAAGAACCAGCATGCAGGATAAAAACTTTCATCTTTATTAGATATGAAAGATAAAGAGAGGACAAAGCAGCAGCAGGACAGCAAAATATAAACACTCACAATTTTATGAAAGTAGAAAAAAATGCACCCTGGCAGATGTGTTTAAAGGGAACCTGTCTGGTGCTTCAGTTTACACTCTGATGGCAGTATGATGTAGCAACAGACATGCTGATTTCAGCAGTCTGTCACTTACCGGGATAATGTGAAATGGTTTTTAAAAACTTACATGCTGCTCCTGCAGCTCCCAGCAAGAGACAAGTCCAGATTATTCATTAGGCGCTGCTATAGCCGCCCACCTACTCAGATTTCTCAGCATGCATAGTTAAAAAACTTTCATTCATGGAAGGTGGATGGGGCTAGCGGCACCTCATGTATATGTGTGACTTATCTCTTGCTGAGAGCTGCAGGAACAACATGTTAGTTCCTAAAAAACACTGCCCATTGCCCCATAAGTGACAGACTGCTGAAATCAGAGTGCCTGTTACTACTTTATTCTGTCCTCAGTAAGGGTAGAATGAAGGACAGGGGAGGTTCCCTTTAAGACAGGATAGTTTTTGGACGGAGCCTGAGCAGAGCTACAAATAAAGACTATCATGTCTGAAACTCAGCAACACCGGAGGAAGAAGGGGACTTGGCACGCTGGACAGGAGACCGGAGATCAAAAAAATTTTCTTTATTAAGCAAAGTATTTCAGCCTTGTACCAGTTCCTTCATCTGACTCATTCATAAGAGAGTAAAGGAGGGAAAGACAATTAAAAGCTGCAGGAACTGTGGTGAATGACGTCACGGTGGTCAAGAAATTGTTAACTACTATTTAATGGTATTCATTTATCTTAATATCTATTTAATGTTGAATCTCAAAGGGATATTAACCTGGCGACACAGGTCCAAACAATTGTTCCCCATTGGGCGCGTCTTTATCTGCCATACTTATGTTCTTTAAATGCATTGTTTTTTTGTACAATCATACCACCCCAATCAACTCCTGATAGATTGTTTGTTTTACTGAGTTTTGGGCTCGCTGGAGGCTTTTTTGCTTAATAGTTGGGGTGATCATGTGCCTATTTAAATGTCCCAGTGGTCGGGTAATTTGATCACATGACTGCTGTTATTCACCATGACTCTGAAAATGTTCTGCTGACCTCACCCTATAATGAATGAGCTGAGTGATTAAGATTTCAGGTTGTTTTTACTGCTCCCGTGAGCTGTCTGGGGGTAGGGAGGTTTGATTATCATTTATTTTAAACAACCTTGATCACATGACCACTGTGACATCACCAGCAGCTTTTACATGTCTTTCTGTCCTTTACTCTCTTATGAATGAGCCAGATGAAGGCGTTGGTACGGTGCTGAAACATGTCGCTTAATTAAGAAAATCTCATCTTCAGTCTCCTGTTCAGTGCACCAAGTCCCCTTCTTCTTCTTCCAGTATTGTTGAGCTGTCGCAGACGTTACGGCTCTTGTCCATTGAGGAAGCTGCAGCTACTACTTGACAGGCTCTTTAACGTGTTATGCCACAAGCACATCCGCTCCAGATACTAATACTACGGTTTATTTCTCATCCCTTGCTCCCTGTGCCACCCAATGGAGTACTGTTTATTTTTATTTTACATGTCTGCTACTCGTCAGCCAATGTGTGGTTTTTTCGACATTCGTGACATTATGAAGGTTTTTATTTTACTGTCCTGCTGCGGCTTTGGCCACTTATTATCTTTTATATCAAATAAAGAGGAAAGTTTTTATTCCTGGATGCTGGCTCTCTCTTCTTTTAGATTGCACTTTGGAGGTCTGTGGTGCTGTGCACTGGGAGAGGCTGAACGGACTATTCTTTTTCTACATTGAATGCATGTAAATATAACAAACTTTTAAATTAACCCCCTAAGGACACATCTTGGCTTTCAAGAAACAGCAATAGTTTTTGATTTCTCATCATCGCGTTCCAAGGGCCATAACTTTTTATTTTTATATCCACATACTGTTGCTTAATAAGAGTTTGTTTTGATGTGGGACAAATTTTATTGCTCAGGTTCAGATCAGCTGATCACCGGGTGTCAAGTGGTGTACCCCCACCAATCAATTATTGATAACCTATCCTGAGGATAGATCATCAATACTGCAAGAGGTTTTATGCCTGGAAAAACCCTTTAATCGCTTCCTGCCGCATCATACTACTGTATATCATGGTGAATGCGTAATTCCTGTGAACCTCTGTATTATTACATCATAGTCATGGTACAGATAGAAAGGCTGTTTCTGCACTAAAACCAGCTGGTTAATTTCCCGGAATACCGCTTTGAATGACTCCTCCACAAAAGTCTTAAATCTAAAATCAATTGCTTTAAAGTAGAATACTGTATGATCTACATAGCATTTTCATACTTCTCAACATTTGCATCCCCAGGAACTTTTAATCCCCCCCCCCCCCCACTCTATGCCACCATCAGCCCATAAAACATCCGGGAATGAACACTCTCATGCATATTTACAGAAGACCCCTGATTTGTGAACCTTTTCGCTAGTCAATCCCATGAATAATGGAACAGCTGGGAGCTATATCTGTGTCAACTCTTATCTTAGCTTTTACTGAAAAGCTCTGACTGCTTCTTTGTCCACCATCTAGGGACAGGTGGCACCATCGTTACAGGCCACTGTGTCTGTCCAAACCATTTTCAGTCACTTGACTGAAAGACATTTGGTCTCACTCTACCCATTACATGTACTTACCCACCGTTGCCTCAATTTTCAGTAGCGTCGTGAATGACAAAACTGGACTGCTATGGAGTAAAACCGGGTTGTCTTCAGTGACAAATCTAGGTTTAGTTTGGGCACTGGCAATGCCTGGGTTCATATTTGGAGTCCTAGGGGTGAGCACTTGTCTTTGTTGTGGAGCATCACACTGCCCCCACTGCTAGTATGATGGTCTGGGGGGCCCATATAACAGTTGGTAATTCCTAGTAGTGGTACGAGGGACAATGCCAGCTTAGTGATATGTTTAGGAGATCCTGCAGCCACATGTATTGTCTCTCATGCTTCCAAGAGGCATTTCCCAGCAGGATCCTGAGCAATGGACTCATGTTTAGCAACTGCTGATGACCTATTCAGGGGATAGGTCATCGGTTAAAAAGAGGGCAGACAACCACTTTAAATGGTTGTATTGATAAGTTGCCCACCACCTGGGCCAATCTGAGCAGACTGTTAGGAGGTGTTGGGACCAATGGATACATGAGGACACACACAGAAGGCGACCATGCTCAAGGCACCCTTAACAGAGAAGATCATCTGATCATCCAACAAGCATAAGCAGCTCCAGCTGTTTCGTTACCCACCATTCAGAGGCAGGTGGCACCATTTGCAGAAGCTTGACTGAAGGACATTTAGCCTTGTGGTGCCCATTACGTGTATTGCCTTTGATACACTGTCGCCTCTGTTTGCAGTGGGTCATCCCTAATAGTGGTACGAGTAACAATGACAGCTCAGTGATATGTTCAGAACAACATGCAGCCACATGTGTTCCTCTCATGACAAGGCTTTCAAGATGCATTTCCCAGCAGGATAATGCTCGGCCGCACACAGCAAGGGTGTCACAGAAATGCCTCCACAACATTGCTATACTTTTATGGCCTGCCCGGTCACCAGATTTATCACTAACAGAACGTATGGATGCCAACTTCGACAACCTATCAGTTTGTAATGTAAAGACTCTGTTACAGCAAATTTGGACCAATATGCTACAGGATAAAAACCTGTATGCCTTCATACCTGCGAATATCACATCTCATATCCAAGTTATAGGAGATCCAACAGGGTTCTAGAGCCTCCCTTTAAGTGTTCAATTTTAATCCCTTATATCGATGTTACAATAACATATCTTAAGTTTCACTTGATCCCGACAACTCAATGTAGATGCTTGATTTTTTTTGAGTGTGTGTGTATGTATATATATATATATATATATATATATATATATATAGTGTTCATATAGATATATTAATTTGCATGTGCTTTACACTACCAACATTTAGGCTACATATAGACACATGGCTATTA